>NC_039256.1:13773260-13820760 GCF_003368295.1 Carassius auratus
TGAAGATGGAAGAGATGTGTTTTTTAGACGATTCTTGAAGATGGCTAAGGACTCAGCTGCTCGGATTGAGTTGGGGAGGTCATTCCACCAGGAGGGAACGTTTAATTTAAAAGTCTGTAAAATTGAGTTTGTGCTTCTTTGGGATGGCACAATCCAGCGTCGTTCACTTGCAGAACACAAGCTTCTAGATGGAAGTCTGAAGTAATACATTTAGGTAAATGGGTGCAGAGCCAGTGGTGGTTTTGTAGGTAAACATCAATGTCTTGAATTTTATGTGAGCAGCATAGAACATTACCTGGAACCATACGTTTTTGTTTGTTTTTTTAAATTCCCAAGAAAAACATACATATAGAAAAATGTTAAGTGATTTAATCTTCTTCTGTTTATATATTTATAGTATATTTGTCAGTTTAGTTCAACAGTTTATGTAATATATAATGTAATATGTAATAACTTACATTTTACATATTATTTCCAGATGTACTGTGAAATTGCTAAAGTAACACAAAATTAAAACTATGTACATGTGGTTAAAATAGAAAAGATAAGAAAAAAAGAAGGCACTTACGTTGCAAAGGAACTGGTGAGAAGACCGAGGCTGGCCACAAACGCTCCACAGACGGCCGTCTTCCGGCATCCGAAGTGATCGGTGAACATACTGACCACCGGAGAGCAGAAGATATCATCCCCATCGCCAAAGCACCAACCCATGCTGGAGAAAGAAAGAGAAAAAGATGTGGTCAATAAATGATGAAGTATATTAACCTTATTTTCCATTTGCCAGACTCAGTGCCACAATGCTACATTGTTCTGGGAGGTTGGATACATTGCTATCATAGATATGTACTGTATATACATATCAATGGTTGCAAGGTCATTCTGAGTATTTTTAGTGCCCTGCTATATAATTGCTAGGTATTTTACTGGCCTCAAGTCTCAGTTAAGTCTAAATCTGTGGGATTATTATTATTTAAGTCACACAATGCAAATCGCTGACCTTAAGCAATACAATAGAAAGCACCACAAATAAGATCACTGTCAAAATAACCAGCTTTGAGATTAATTTGTGTGAACAAATTTTTCTCATGTGATGAATGTGGACAAACACTCACTAATCTGATGATATCTTGAACAGTGTTGGGGGTAACGCATTACAAGTAACGCGAGTTATGTAATCAGATAACTTTTAAGTATCTAGTAAAGTAACAGCATTTATTTTGTTTCCCATACTTTTGTCTTCCCATGTTGCCATGTTGAGAGAAATTCGGGAGTAAGTGCAGCGGTGTTGTGTGAACATCATGCTTACTGTAGTTTGGCTAAATATGAATATGTATTTACTCATCTTACCTGCTTCAAAATGAAAAAAAAAATTGTAATGCAAACTCAGTAATATACAATAATTACATGTTAAATAAAACAAATATAATTTATGTATTTAATCCCATTTTATTAACCAATGTCTTTGCTTCTGGCCTTCGATGAACTAATTCAAACCATACAAGCAATAATGACACCATTTATGTTTAATTTTTGTTATTGCTGAATAATGTTGAACTTTCCTCTCCTGCGTCATATGCTTTATGCAATTTGTTTGAGCTGCACCCTACTGTACAGACATGAATTTACATTTACATTCAGCCTGAGGCATATTCATTTCACTTTTGTTATAAAAGGACTTTTACATTTGTAAAAGAAAACCTTTTTTTATATTAAAACAAACAAGCAAGCCCGGCCCAGATTTATAAAGCAACTCAAAAGTAACATAATGCAGTACTTTCCATAACAATTAAGTACTTAATTTAGTACTTTAGTACTTAATCCTAAAATAAAAAACTTTGTCCTTCTCTTTATTTATTCCTTCCCTTTCTAGCTTGTCCTTATTTGAACAAATGCTTGAAACTAGGCATTTCAAGCACTTCCTGTGTCTGTTTGACACTTTAAGAAGAATCGCTTTATATACAGGTCCTTCTCAAAAAATTTGCATATTGTGATAACGTTCATTATTTTCCATAATGTAATGATAAAAATTAAACTTTCATATATTTTAGATTCATTGCACACCAACTGAAATATGTCAGGTCTTTTAGTGTTTTAATACTGATGATTTTGGCATACAGCTCATGAAAACCCAAAATTCCTGTCTCAAAAAATTAGCATATTTAATCCGACCAATAAAAGAAAAGTGTTTTCAATACAAAAAAAGTCAACCTTCAAATATTTATGTTCAGTTATGCCCTCAATACTTGGTCGGGAATCCTTTTGCAGAAATGACTGCTTCAATGCGGCGTGGCATGGAGGCAATCAGCCTGTGGCACTGCTGAGGTGTTATGGAGGCCCAGGATGCTTCGATAGCGGCCTTAAGCTCATCCAGAGTGTTGGGTCTTGCGTCTCTCAACTTTCTCTTCACAATATCCCACAGATTCTCTATGGGGTTCAGGTCAGGAGAGTTGGCAGGCCAATTAAGCACAGTAATATCATGGTCAGTAAACCATTTACCAGTAGTTTTGGCACTGTGAGCAGGTGTCAGGTCATGCTGAAAAACGAAATCTTCATCTCCATAAAGCTTTTCAGCAGATGGAAGCATGAAGTGCTCCAAAATCTCCTGATAACTAGCTGCATTGACCCTGCCCTTGATAAAACACAGTGGATCAACACCAGCAGCTGACATGGCACCCAAGACCGTCACTGACTGTGGTTACTTGACACTGGACTTCGGGCATTTTGGCATTTCCTTCTCCCCAGTCTTCCTCCAGACTCTGGCACCTTGATTTCCGAATGACATGCAAAATTTGTCCAAAAGTCCAGTGCTGCATCTCTGTAGCCCAGGTCAGGTGCTTCTGCCGCTGTTTCTGGTTCAAAAGTGGCTTGACCTGGGGAATGCGGCACCTGTAGCCCATTTCCTGCACACGCCTGTGCACGGTGGCTCTGGATGTTTCTACTCCAGACTCAGTCCACTGCCTCCGCAGGTCCCCCAAGGTCTGGAATCAGTCTTTCTCCACAATCTTCCTCAGGGGTCGATCACCTCTTCTCGTTGTGCAGTGTTTTTTGCCACACTTTTTCCTTCCCACAGACTTCCCACTGAGGTGCCTTGATACAGAAGTGTCTTACCCTCTCGCTTGAGGGTGTCAATGACGGCCTTCTGGACAGCAGTCAGTTCGGCAGTCTTACCCATGATTGCGGTTTTGAGTAATGAACCAGGCTGGGAGTTTTTAAAAGCCTCAGGAATCTTTGCAGGTGTTTAGAGTTAATTAGTTGATTCAGATGATTAGGTTAATTGCTTGTTTAGAGAACCTTTTCATGATATGCTAAATTTTTTTAGATGTATGCCAAAATCATCAGTATTAAAACAATAAAAGACCTGAAATATTTGAAATAATGAACTTTATCACAATATGCTAATTTTTTGAGAAGGACCTGTATTCCCAAATTGTAAATCACTTCGGATAAAAGCGCCTGCAAAATGACTAATTGTAAATGTAGGTAACACCAGACCAGTCCACCATGTCCGGTCGCAGGAGTGCTAGAGGACTTGACCGGATTTGCCTGGTTAGGGAACTATCTGGAGAACTATGCGTTATGGAAGATGCAACATGCCTAGTGGAATGAGCATGCTGCCTGAGCAGACACAACACACCTTGTGCCTCATAAACCAAGGTGATGTCACCCACTATCCAGTGGGCCATCCTCTACTTGGAGACCGCTTTCACCTTCTGCTGTCCTCCGTAACAGACAAAGAGCTGTTCTGAGGTCCTAAAGCTCCTAAAGAGTTCTATCCACGTACTGATGCAGAGCAAGTACAGGACAGAGCAAAGCTAGGACTGGGTCTGCATCCTCTAGGAGCAGAGTTTGCAGGTTCACCACTTGGTCCCTAAAGGGAGTGGTAGGAACCTTGGGCACATAGCCCAGCTGGGGTCTCAGTGTTGCACTGGAGAACTCAATTCACGTTTCATCAATCGAAAATGCCTGGAGGTCCCCCACCCTCTTGATCGAGGTCAATGCAGTCAGGAGTAGGCTTTTCATGGAGAGAAACTTCAACTCGACTGACTCCAAAGGTTCGAAGGGAGCAGTTTGTTGGGCACTTAGCACCAATGCTAAATCCCAAGAGGGTAATGAGGGGGGTCTGGGAGGATTTAACCTTCTGGTCCCCCTAAGGTTGCGAGTAGCTTGAGTTCCGGGGAGCAGGTCCTGTGGGCCAGTATGGACCCACTAACAAGACCTGCTCCTCGTCCTCCCTGATCTTGCACAGCATCTGTGTGAGTAAGCTCACTGGGGGGAATGCATATTTGCTATTTGCGAGTTGCGACACACGACACTCATTCAGCCTCAAAGGACTGGGATGCATTGGAGGTTTCCACATGAGCCTGACATTCTTGGGGGCCTGGGAAAGCATAGCCGTTATCTCTGGGTCCGACTCAAACAATGCCACTCTCCCCGAAGGGCGCGAGGGATGAGGAACTTCCTTGGGAGAAGCCCTCACCGTTAACCTCAAATCACCTTCAACTCCGCTGGAAGCAGCGATGCCCAGCGATTGCCTTGTAATTAATGTTAATTGAATAACAAGACAGAGAAAATATCTTGACTGATTTTTTTTTCATTTAATAAAATTTATGTATATTTCAGTATTGTGGATCTGTACAATTTCTGTATTTCTGAAAAGCACTGTATACTTCATTTTGTATCTTTTTTCCAACATATGCTCATTGGAAATATATGCCTCTACCTACATTTCTGCAAAAACTCCAAAAACTTACTTATACACACGAATCGCTGCAGTTTCCAGTTGAAATGAACACTAGAGGCAGTAAATCTCCAACAACTATATTATACTTAAATAAAGTAATAAACTTTTTCACATATTTACAGGTCCACAGTTTCGATAAATTTTTTCGATTAATCGACTAATTTTCAATAATTATTTGAGGAATATTATGTTATGAATTTAATTTATGCAGTGAGATTAACTGATGCATTTGAAGGTAAGCATCCAGCTTCATATGCATGAGTTTTCTCACTAAGTAGGTCTGCTCGGCTGTTCAGACAATACGGGTTTGCTAATGACATCTGCTTATGGTTAAAAGCTATGGTTACATAAAGGAGTAACTGAAGAAAGCGCCTAACAGGTGTATTTCACAATGATTGAAATACGAACCCCGTGAAACTATGGTTTAACAAAACAGAGTTAAAATAGCATGGCTGCATCAACAAATGCATTTTTATATCACTTTTATATCACTTTAGAGGCAAGAATTTCAAATGAGCCTGGGCTGCTTTTGTCTATAGTATTTTTTTTTTCATGCTTTCCACTTATTTCTTTGTTGTTTACTTGTCTTCAGTGAGAACTTTAGTTTTACTGCTCAACTTGCAAATTAGTCTTAAAAACAAACATTGTGATTGTGATCTTTCCTGAAGAAATTGCGCTATATTTTTTGCCATATTGCCCACCCTGAACACAAACAGTAGTTTTGACACATGCATGCACCCAAACACACATTCTTTGTTCACCCAGATAATTCTGCAAAGAGACAGAGAAGAAAGTCCATCATCTCTGTATTTAGAGCACTGGCCAGTTACAATCGACGTCAAGCTCAGACAAACAACACTGCATGTTTTTTCATGGTTCAAAGGTAGTTTAATGTCTGCACAGTAAGTCTGGAGTCTAAGGACACTGGTTCAATATTTGACGCTGACCTGTATGTGTGTGTGTGTGTGAGCCCTCCTCGGCGAGTCATTCTTGGCTGAGGTTCAGTGGAAATGTGGCCCCATGAATCCAGAGAGGAAGCGGTACTTTAACAAACCAAGCAAATGACTGTTTATCCATATTTTGTAGAAGAACACAAGGTCAGGGTCTACATAAGGCCCTCCGACTCCTGCTGGCTTATGCAGTCGTATGAGACGTATGTTTTCCACAGGTTTCACAGTCAGGGTTTTGTTTGTTGTTTTGTTAGCTTCGCAAATGACCAAACTTTCTGTGATGTTCAGTTGGAACTACGAGTTCAGAAGATTAGAACAATGCAAAAGAGTCCCTGTTTAGGAATAGAGTGTTCTGAAAGAACCCGGTTCTAACAGCTCGGATAAAAGATTATGCAGAAAACATGAGGTGAATAAAGTCTGTGTGTGTGTGTGTGTGTGTGTGTGTGTGTGTGTGTGTGTGTGTGTGTGTGTGTGTGTGTGTGTGTAGGGGAGTCTGAGGGCCACATCTCAAGGATTAAACATTCCAGTGACTATTAGGAATGGATTACCTTACTTCTCCAAGATAAAAATCAACACAGAGAGCTGAAATATCAGAGGGTTTTAGTTTTAACCTATGATAAATAATGCACAGCTAACAACAAAACAAACAAGAAAAGGAGCCTGATGCAAATGTTCTAAGAGGGGGTGGTGGAATCGAACTTGAACTGTTTTTTACCAAACAAAAAAGGGGCCTGGGACAGTGTTTGCTTACAATATTCAGAAATGTATCAAATTTTTCTGATCTTAAATCTTTCATTTGAATTTCTGAAAGCAAACCCAATGGATTTAGCTGTTTTGCTGGAGGAAAAAAACTAAATGAGTGAAAGCGGAACAAAGAGAAACTCCCTTTGAGGGAAAGAATTACACTTAAGAATACTTTTTCAGAAAAAGATTATTATTACCGAAGTTCTATATTTAAATATAACTTAAAATATATTTATTCATTTAAAAAATCAGTGTGAATTCAATGTAATGTTTGTGGACAACTAATTGCATGTTAATTGCAATGAATGAAAATGTATTGCACACTAAATTTATATTAAATGCTATTAGTTTTGCTTTTTTGACATGCTTAAGTAGGGCTTTAAGTAAGCAATATATCTTTTTATGTAATTTCAGAAATACATATATTGTCTCTAAAAACATATCTTGTTGTTAAAATGTACTGCCAAATATGTGGACAAGCATTTATTATAAATTAAAATATACTTAAATGTAATTTCTATTGAAACTTGTATGTCAAGTAAATATATTTGTAATTATATATTTGTAAGTATGAAGTTAATATACTATCAATATATAATGTAATATCGAATAACAGGTAATTTAAAATAAAGTACTTGGAGCCCAGTCTCATGAAAAGATCAATGCAAAGACCATTTCTGCATATAAATAGAAATCGTGGCATTGGAACACACATTCATGTGATCAGGTTTCATGAGATCAGGTTAATACTTTACATGTGCTTTACTAAGTCAACGCATCAAAATGAGTGTACTTTTTAAAGCATGACTAAGGATAAAAAAACAACAATGTACTTTAAAGTAAAACTATAATTTGATATTATTACAAAGTGCACTTTTTAAAACCATACTTAAATGTGTTAAGAAACATAGTCATGAAAGTGTTTCTCATTAAGTACACTTAAGTGACCTTTTACTTCATTAAAGGGTTAGTTCACCCAAAAATGAAAATTTGTCTGCGTTTTACTCATCCCCAAAGCATCCTAGGGATATATGACTTTCTTCTTTCAGACGAATACAAGTCAGAGTCATATTAAAAATTGTCTTTGACCTTTCAAGCTCTGTCAAAAAATTGTCTGACACGGCTCCGGGCGCCTCAAAGCTGACGTAATTCCCCTGGAACTGCTTCATTTACAACTGTGAGTGCAAGCTATATTAAAGTGATTATTACATTTTGAATATGGTTATTTTTGTTCATATGTTCACCCCTCGGTGCTGTGTGAGACACTTTTTTTTATGGAAGGATGCTTTTCATTTCACGTCTGTCACGTTACGAGACGCTTGAAAGACGGCGAGAGAACCAATTGCAGGTAAGTAATATTTATTCAAGGGATAATCCAGAGGGGTAAACAGTCCAGGCAGGGGTCGAAACCAAAACATCCATCCACATAAAAACAAGACATGAAGACAAGGCAAGACAAGGCAAGGCAAGACAAGGATGACGGACATGAAATAACCTGACATTAAACAAGGACTCCGTAACACAGACTAAGACAGACTGGGTATTTATACACAGAAGGATAATGAGGAGACAGGAGACAGGTGGGGGAAACAATCAATTAACTTAACAAGGAGGAAGGTGACCATATAAGGGAACAGGAAGTGATCTGGTGACAGACACCGTGAGAAAGGAGGACATCTAGTGGAACCCCAGGGAACACAACCCAGACACTGTGACAGTACCCCCCCTCTACGGAGCGGCTCCCAGACGCTCCAAGACAAGACACAACACAGAGACCAGGAGGGAGGCGGACAGGTGGAGGCTCAGGGGGAGGGACGGAGGGCCGGAAAAGAAAAACATGGGGAATAGACACCAGAAATGTAACATAAAACAGGGAGAACCAGGAGGGAGGAGGAACGGAGGAGATTCAGGGGGAGGGATGGAGGGCCAGAAAAACTAAGGGGAACAGACAGGAACATCACAGAACTCAAATACACAAAACAGAAGTCCATAAAGGGCATGTTGAGGCGCCCACCAGGGTGGAGCAGAGGACAACCACAGCCATGTGGTCAAGGCCAGAGCACTCCAGGGCGGAGCGGAAGACTACCACAGCTTTGTGGTCAAAGTCAGAGCACTCCAGGGCGGAGCGGAAGACCACCACAGCTTTGTGGTCAAAGACAGAGCCCTCCAGGGCGGAACGGAAGACCACCACAGCCTTGTGGTCAAAGTCAGAGCCCTCCAGGGCGGAGGGGAAGACCACCACAGCTTTGTGGTCAAAGTCAGAGCCCTCCAGGGCGGAGCGGAAGACCACCACAGCTTTGTGGTCAAAGTCAGAGCCCTCCAGGGCGGAGTGGAAGACCACCACGGCCTTGTGGTCAAAGTCAGAGCCCTCCGGGGCGGAGTGGAAGACCACCACGGCCTTGTGGTCAAAGCCAGAGCCCTCCAGGGCGGAGCGGAAGACCACCACAGCTTTGTGGTCAAAGTCAGAGTCCCCCAGGGCGGAGCGGATGACCACCACCTCTTTGTGGTCAGGACGGAAGCCCCCCAGGTCCAAGCGGAAGACCACCACAGCCATGTGGTCAGGACGAGAGCCCCCCAAGGCGGAGCAGATGACCCACACGCCCCCGTGATTGAGGCCGGAGTCCCCCAGGATGGAGCAGCAGACCACCCAGTGACCTGACCCGACTCCGGAGAGTCCACCTGGACCTGACTCAACTCCGGAGAGTCCACCGGGACCTGACTCGACTCTGAACTGTCTGTGGAAACCTGAGGCGCCTCGGTCTCGGGCACTGCCTCTGGAACAGCCTCGGGCATCACCTCGGTAACGGCCTCTGGAACAGCCTCGGCATCAGGCACAGCCTCGGCCTCCAGATCAGTCTCGGGCACCGCCTCGGCATCGGGCACCGTCTCGGCATCGGACGCCGCCTCGGCATTGGGCGCCGCCGCGGCATCGGGCGCCGCCGCAGCATCGGGCGCCGCCGCGGCATCGGGCGCCACCTCGGCATCGGGCGCCACCTCGGCATCGGGCGCCCCCTCGGCATCGGGCGCCACCTCGGCATCAGGTGCCACCTCGGCCTCTGGAACAGCATCGGGTGCCACCTCGGCCTCTGGAACAGCGTCGGGCACCGCCTTGACCTCCGGAACAGCCTCGGGCACCGCCTCGGTAACCGCCTCGGTAACTGCATTGGGAACAGCCTCGGGCACCGCCTCGGCCTCGGGGCATCTCCTCGGCCTCCGGAAAAGCATCGAGCACCGACTCGGCATCGGGCGCTGCCTCGGCATCGGGTGCCACCTCGGCCTCTGGAACAGTGTCGGGCACCGCCTCGACCTCCGGAACAGCCTCTGGCACCGCCTCGGTAACTGCAATGGGAACAGCCTCGGGCACCGCCTCGGCCTCCAGAACAGGATCGAGCACCGCCTCGGCCTCTGGAACAGCAACGGGCACTGCCTCAACCTCGGACACCACCTCGGCCTCCAGAACAGCCTCGGCATCGGGTGCCACCTCGGCCTCTGGAACAGCAACGGGAACCGCCTCGGCCTCCGGAACAGCATCGGGCACCGCCTCTGCCTCCGGGACAGCATAGTGCACCTTATCTGGAGACTCAGGCTTTGAGTCGGCCATCTTGTGCTGTGGCGCTGGGCTGGCGGCCATCTTGTGCTGTAGCGCTGGGCTGGCGGCCATCTTGTGCTGTGGCGCTGGGCTGGCGGCCATCTTGTGCTGTGGCGCTGGGCTGGCGGCCCTCTTGTACTGTGGCGCTGGACCGGTGGCCAATTTGGGCATTGGCGCTGGGTTAGCGGCCATCTTGTACTGTGGCGCTGGGCTGGCGGCCATCTCGTGCTGTGGCCCTGGGCTGGCGGCCATTTTGTGTTGTGGCGCTGGACTGGCGGCCATCTTGTACTGTGGCGCTGGACCGATGGCCAATTTTGGCATTGGCACTGGGTTAGCGGCCATCTTGTACTGTGGCGCTGGGCTGACGGCCTTCCTGGGCAGTGGTGCTGGGCTGACGACCACCCTGCCGGAAGAGACAGGAGTGGCTGGGGCATCCCACCGACACCGAAACTGCAGGTAACGCACAAATTCCCAGAATTCCAGTGTCTCCAACTGCGCCATCTCCTCCTGAGACACTGGATCATCCAGGCCGTCATTAAAATAATCTTTAAGGGCCGCATCGTTATAGCCCAGGCTTTCAGCCAGGGACCAGAACACCTGAGCCAGGGCCCCCACTTCATTGCTCTCTTGGCGGAGGGCGGTCAACCTCAGATACTTGACTCGCCTCTCCGCCATCTTGGCTGGTGAACGGAAAAGCGACATACCGCTGGTTCTCGTGTGTGACGGAGTCCTTCTGTCACATTACGAGACGCTTGAAAGACGGCGAGAGAACCAATTGCAGGTAAGTAATATTTATTCAAGGGATAATCCAGAGGGGTAAACAGTCCAGGCAGGGGTCGAAACCAAAACATCCATCCACATAAAAACAAGACATGAAGACAAGGCAAGACAAGGCAAGGCAAGGCAAGGCAAGGCAAGGCAAGACAAGGATGACGGACATGAAATAACCTGACATTAAACAAGGACTCCGTAACACAGACTAAGACAGACTGGGTATTTATACACAGAAGGATAATGAGGAGACAGGAGACAGGTGGGGAAACAATCAATTAACTTAACAAGGAGGAAGGTGACCATATAAGGGAACAGGAAGTGATCTGGTGACAGACACCGTGAGAAAGGAGAACATCTAGTGGAACCCCAGGGAACACAACCCAGACACTGTGACAACGTCTTTTGGACCGAAGCAATGCAGCATCCGCTAAATGCAACGATAGAGCTTTAAAGATCCAGAAAGATCTGACTGGATTGATCTGAAAGAAAAAAGTATTATATACCTAGGATGCTTTGGGGGTGAGTAAAACGCAGCATAATTTTGGAGGTGAACTAACCCTTTAATATTATATTATCAGTAGGCACAATTATGATTTGTTGTCATATTCCATAAAGTTAAGGACTTCTTTGTTACAAGGGTTGATTTTTTTTTTCTTGTGCCAAACACATCACCATGATACTCCTGTAGGATGCAGAGCATTGTTATGCAGAATCTAAAGCGTAATATTCAGTCTAGTGTTTTGTGTGTGTGTGTGCCCATGTCACAAGAGTGTGTCGAGTGAAATCACACCATATGACCTCACTTCGCACTCCCATGCGGCTGACAGCTGAAACAGAGTCTTGAAAAACAAGAACATTTCTCGCTTCTCTCCTGTCACCCCTTTGACTGCTTTTGTAAGCAACGGGTTCTATTTGTTTACATTTTTCTGGACGAAAAATAAACCAGAGAAATCCAAAACTGCCAAAAAAGGAACAAGAAACATCTCGAATCTCTGCTCTCCTCTCAACTTACCAAACAGGTGACCAAAGAGCACGGACACACTCCATGCTCAAACCAAATAACAAAACTAAACACAAGGGGTAAAACAAAGAATAAGGCAAATAAACAACATACAGGGTAACAAAGCATGCATACTTTGGGGCTAGAAATACTAGAATTAAAGAGGTGCACAAACACAGCCCAGCCCAACCCTCATGAAACCCATGCGACATCGCCTTTTGTACTTCCGGCTGGCAGGTGACAGAAAGGGAAACCAATCAAGATCTAGTGGAAAACACTAGATCTTGTGAATATACAAACATAACTGATCGTAACAACAGCTCCATGAACTTTTAAGCCTTTCTTTCTTACTCTAACATCCTCTTACTTCCCTTTCAGTTCTCCAAAAAAAATGTTTAAATCATACTGTTTTGTCTTTTACAAATCAATACAGTAAATCTGCATTTGCCTACTAACAGTGGGTAAATATACATTCAAAAAATTTTCAAAAAATCCATACCATCATTTTTCAAATGCCAAAGGTCAAAACTTCCATTGTCATAGAATAATAATGTTATTTAACCTAATAAATGTGCCTGATGTTGTTAAACTCCACTTCTCTATGAAGAAAATGAATGCCACTCTTCTCTGCTTTTCATTATATCACTCTCTTATTCTCTCTCTCCTTTGTTCCAAATCACCCAGTCCTAATTCTCCCTAATGAGTTTGCTCCACATGTTTTATTATTGGATCATTTGTTAAATGAGGTAGATAAAAACAGAAAGGACAGCAATGAATGGTGTTTTCCACCTAGAACAGAAATAAAAGGGAAAACAAGGAAACAAGTGACCCACTAACACTGACAGATGCTCTTTGACAGATTGTGGATAAAGACACTCGGCCGCAGGAAAGCACGGATCACTCTCTCTGTACATCCCTTTCTTCTTCCTACATGCGTTATTCCCTCAATTTTCTCTCTGTCTCTGTTCATATCCATCTGTCCTTATAAGACCCTTCAAGTCTATCTGTCAGAGTGAATCTAGAAAAACCTGTCAAGAACACGTCCGGGTCATATGTCAAAGCAAATCAAAAGAAAAAAGTAAGAAAATATCTTTTGAATAAAGAAAAATAAAGCCATTGAATTGCATTGTGACTTTATTTTAATGACAAAAACAGTTTAATCTGAAAAAAAAAAAAAACGTTCTATCTCGGTAATGAGTACCAAACTGATTATGTAACCTAATATAACCTATACAAAAATAACTTAAAATGTCCACATGTCGATAATAATTTGTAGCTTAATAAATAGAAGATGTTCTAGCAAGGCAATATTTAATGTTTTATTTTTCTTTTCTATATTCTATTTACTACTTGTGTAAAATAATTTACATACAACTATTTCTGCAGGGTTATTATAGTTAAATGAAACTAAAATGAAAAAAAAATTGTTACTTAAAATTTTATACAAAAAAAAAAAAAAAACTTTCTGCCGAGGCAACATTTCTCATAATTTATTTAACTTGATATACTAAAATAGTAAAAAGATTGAAAAAAAACCCCAACTTTTCATTGCATGAAACATAATAAACATTAATTGAAATAAAATATAAAAAACTCTTCTAGTTTAAACCTATAAACCTATAGATATACTAAAATATCTAATGAAAAACAAACAAATACAAATTAATTAAATTAAATAAGAAAAAACATAATTACTAAATATTTAGCTACAGTTAAAATAAAATTTAAAATAAGAATAGAAAATAGAAAACATAAAAAAATAAAAGCGGATTTAAATTATTAACAACAACTATAATATATTCAAAAATAACATTGCTTCAGACAAATTTTCATTAAAAATATTTGCCTGTGTGTTCTGATTTGCATATCACACTCATGGCACAAAATTGCTGAATAATAAACAGCTGTAAACACACACCTATGTAAATGTTGCAAAATAAGTTTTAAGTCAGTAAGTCAAAACACTGCAAAAATGCATCCTTGCTTTAAAATGAATCAGAATTCAGAATTCAGAATCAGAATGAGCTTTATTGCCAGGTATGTTTATATATACAAGGAATTTGTTTTCATGACAGAAGCTTCCACAATGCAACAGAATGACTAAAGAAGGACAAAAACACAGATAATGAAATAATAAAAATAGAACAAGTGAACAGAGAATTACAATATACAGATTGACAATTGTATGTACAGGTATATTACAATAGACAGTTTTGGGTAGCACTTTATTTTACAGTCCTGTTCCCCATGTACATACTATGTACTTATTATAGTAATTACTATGTAATAACTAGGTACTAACCCTGAACCTACCCCTAAACCTAAACCCCATCTATTTACCTTGTATTACCATAACTTTCTCACATAAATACACTGTAAGTACACTATAAGTACATGTAAGTACGCGTACTGTAAAATAAAGTGCAACGCAGTTTTGTATGTAGAAGTAGTGTTGTGTGTTCAACAGTTATTATCAAGTGTTCATGAGATGGATTGCCTGAGGGAAGAAACTGTTCCTGTGTCTGGCCATTCTGGTGCTCAGAGCTCTGTAGTTTCGACCAGATGGCAACAGTCCAAAGAGGGAGCGTGCTGGATGTGAGGGGTCCAGAGTGATCTTGGCAACCCTTTTGCTCACTCTGTATAAGTACACTTCTTGGAGAGTAGAGGGAAATTGTACCAATGACTTGCTCAGCAGTCTGGACTATCCAACGTTGTCTTCGGAGTTCAGATTTGGTAGCCGAGCTGAACCAGACGGTTATATGGTACTTTTCCACTGCGTGGTACGTTCAGCTTGGTAAGGCATAGTATGGTACGGCTTGACTTGGCTCGGTTTGCACTTCAAATGCAGTTTAGCATTGCTTTAGAGTGGACAGGAACTTTTTCATTCCACATTGCCCAATCAAGCTCTCACTGGATCCACGCCTCTGCTATCAATGAGAGGAATGTCTGTACTTTCTAGATAGACAACGAAACAGGCATTTTTGTGCTGATTTAAATCTAGCAGTTCTGTTGTGTTTTGGTCGCAAGTTCAGTGACACAGGTAGAGAAGATTCTCTCTGGCCAGTCAATGATCAGCAGAGCTTACACGTCACGTTTTGGTTACTTCATGTCACCGAGGTGGTATCTAAAGAAAGTACCAGGTACCAGGTACTGTATCTAGTGGACAACCTCCCAAAAGGGAACCGTAATGAGCCATACCAAGCCGTACCGTGTCTTACCATGCAGTGGAAAAGTGCCAATAGAGGATGGATTTAATGATGGTGGAGTAAAACTTTTTTAGCAGCTCCTGTGGCAGCTCCTCTGCTGGGCCTTTTTCACAATGAAGTCCATGTAAGGGTCCCACTTCAATTCCTGAGAGAGAGTGGCCCCCAGGAACGGTTTGCCTACAGAGCAAACAATTTAACAAGTGGACGATGCAGTCAACATGGGACTGCTTATGTTATGCAACATCTAGACAGACCAGGAACTTTTGTGAGGACAAGACTCCCGCGGCGTGTAGAAAGCTTTACATTTAATGAAAAGCACTTCTAGATTGGGACCGCATATCTTCTTTAACAAAGTTACATCTGTGCACCACCTCCCATTGATGTAAAAGCATGTCCCACCGCCACAAGATTTCTCCATTGATTCTGCGTTACTGATCCACTCTGAACAGTTGAAAGCCCGGCAGATGTAGCGTGCTGACCGGTATGACGTCATTGATCCAGGTTTACGTGAAACACGGAGCAGAAGAATGTGAAAAATCCTTTGTTATCCTGGACAGCAGAAGGAGTTTGTCTGTTTTGTTGGTTAGAGAGCAAAGTTTTGCCAGATGGATGCTAGGCAGCGCCGTTCGAAATCCGTGTTGTCTGAGATTCAGGCGTGCTGGCTCGCTTCCCACGCTTGTGCATCCTAAAGCATTTGATCAGCGCCACTGCTCCACCAACTACAATGTCCAACAAAAAATCAGAATAGTCGAAAACTGGTGAAATATTGGGTGTTGTGTACTGCTGAAGGTCCAGTAACTTGTCTCTGGTGAAACTGATTGCAGGGACATAACTAAAGACTGGACAAACTAACAAATAACATAAAAACAACTGCGGAGCATGCCATGGAGGCAGCTGCCAGCGGCGCCATCACGAGAGAGAGAGAAATATTGCTGTGTTACAAATGGTTTGGTGTATCAAAAAGATTTGAATAACTTCTGACCAGCATGATTTGAAGATGATTTGACAATAATTTAAAATTCAAGTTTGGTTGAAAGAAACCATATTAATCAGAGAAGTACAAAATGGGGTCATTTGGTTTATGAGTTATAAGCTCAAATGTACACTACATTTGGTGGTGCTACAGAGTTAAAATATTCAGCCCACAATATGCTTCTAGAGGCGAAAAAGTAAGCAAGTGAACATAAACAATAGATGAATTTGCTTTATTGTTGTTTGACACCTAAGGCATCTGTCAAACACAGACTGACTGTCTCCGAGTGTCCTGGATACCAAGTAGCTTGAAAAGTATCAATTGCATGCCAGACTGCCAACGAACGCTTTCACATTTCACCAACACATGTTTACTGTTCTCAGTCCTTCATCTCATTTCACCTGTGCTGCAAGGAAAGGCCTTTTCACCAAGGTTGAATATTCAGACTTGTGTTTGACCTTGGATTTCAGATTTTATGCAGGATACAAGTTAACAATACTTTAAAATCCTTATACAGATAAAATGCCAGGTTTCAAACAGACTCACTAAGCCATTCAAATTCTTAATTAATAAATGCTCCAGAGAAGGACTTTAGAGTTCAGAGTCATAATTAATTAATGGTGCACTAAAAAACAAACTAAATAAAAAGTATTTTTTATAATCAGTTAATCAACTTTCTTTTAATAATCAACACTTATATAAAAACATATATGCATATATATATATATATATATATATATATATATATATATATATATATATACATACATACATACATACACACACACACACACACACACACACACACACACACACACACATATATATATATATATATAGGCAGTTTTATATAAAATGAATAAATCATTGAAAAGTTATTGCTGAAATATATACATAAAAGTGGTGGAGCTCTTGAAGAACTGGGAATTAAATTATTTTGTTCCTCCATTTTTGGCCAACACTTACAATTATTTTTTCTGCAAAATATTTGTTGTTGCTGAAATTGATGCATTACTAATTTATCATGTGATTTTGGTTTGAATAAAATGGGCTTTAACTTTATTGGTACAGCAAATAATAATAATAATAATAATAATTGATTTTTTTATTAATTATACTGCTGCCGAGAATGATGGGAAAGTCTGATAATGCAAGCTAGAAAACTCAAGAAAGTGTCCAAATAATATTTTTTGGTGTACACAAAATGCACACAAACTTCACTGTACAGCAAGTGCACATTCACAATTGTTCATAGTTAGCTTCCACTAAGTTACACAGACATTGTGGCAGTTTTCATATGTGCTCATCTCTAAAATACAGTACAATCATTCTAACAAGACAAGAAGGAAGTAAAACATCTACAAGGCTTTAGAGCCAAAACTATAATGATAAAGATTGCAAAAATAATTAAAACCTTCCCAAAACCTGGTTCTCAAACTAATGCAAGGTGAAATCCTTTAGTATTTACTGCTTTACTTCTAAACCATGCTTTTAAGACTATTTTTCTTTAAAGAAAAGAGTGTGTAGAAAAGTCTAAAAACGTCTAGGAAAGTATGTGATGCAGATAGAGTCAGCGGAAACACAGCTGAGAGCATCCGAGTTCATGTGCTCCAGATATACATATAGGTAACATGATCTGAATCTATGCATTACCAGCAGTCCTTCTGTAGGCACGCGTGTGTGTGTGTGTGTGTGTGTGTGTGTCTGTGTGTGAGAGAGAGAGAGAGAGAGTGAGGAACGCAAAAAGAAAGAGAGGGAACATGTAAAAGAGTGACATTTGGGAAACTGCAGGTGTGTATAAGGTGATGTCAAGTACAGCTGAATGCCAATTAAAGGTCAATGATGTCACTCTTTTTGGCACCTGCGTTTTTTTTGTTTTTTATGAATTGATCCAGTTTCATCAGACAGTGATCTAAATACAACTCTTACATGACAAACATGTTTTCACTTTCAGAACTTAAATAAATAAAAAAATTATCTATTATTTTTTTTTTTTAATTGTGTCTCCCCTATTGAGATTTAACATAACTTTTGTGTTGTGTGTGTTGGGACAGGCCGAACCATGTGAGCGAGGCTGGGGGATACAGGACATGCCCCTTTAAGCTCCGTGTGTTCTGACACTACCCATGAGCCCCTCACAGACCAATCAAATCCCTAACACACGCCTACATCACAGCCATCACAGCAGATTAAACAAAGGGCCGTCATGCAGAGAGACAGAATGAGAGCGACAGAGTAGAAGAATTCTTCGATTTTTTTGTGAAACACACTTGTCAATGGAGGAATGTTTTCAATATTTGCTCTGGAAAATAGAAAATACTGATGATTATAATCAGAAACATCATTCTAGAAAACAGGTGTAATTAATACAGGTGTTAAAACTACTAATTAAAAAATAGATAGCTGATAGCAGTTTTTTTTTAATATCAACAAAAATCAAATCACTATTTTTTTCCAGTGATTCGTTTTATCAATGGGTGCTTTTTTACTTTGTATGATCTTTAAACAAAAACAATTTTATAATGATTTTGTAAAGTAAACTATTGATGATTGATCAGCATATGCATATATGAAAGACTTAGTTTCATGACCTTGAGAACAAGATTTATAATATAAAATTAAATTGTAAGATTGTCAACACTGATATCTCTTATAATTATCATGATAGGAATCATAATTATTATATAATAAATAAGATAAAATAAAGTTAAATTGTTTTTAATTTAAAACCCACACATAAATACATACATACATATATTAATTATTACAGTACATTAAAAGATTATTCAGTACATTATACAAGAAAATATATTTTTCCCTTTAGTTATTTTTTGACATCTGTGAAAATCTTTTTTCAGAGTGAAAACTGTTTTAGAATAAATCATACAATATTTTTTTTCAGTGTATTAGCCTAATACTTGCCTAATGCAATTTATTAATCTTAAATTCCTTTTAAAACAAAAAGGAAAAAAATTCCTTCTGTATGAAAAAAAAGTTTCATACAATGACCCACAAAACTGAATCAAGCCAGAGAGTAGAAAGAGATTGAACACACACACACACACTCACAATATTGACTGGCACAAATAATTCATGCACATATTTTCATTAATCACAGTATTACTTTATAAATACAAGGGAGAAACCATCGAAAACACTTTCTCATAACGCTCATTCTTCGTAGTCTCCTCAAACCACTCATTTGTCCTCCTCCTGTGGGCCTGATTTTATTAATGTTCAAGATGTAAACATCAAATAGTGATGTTGTACAGCCAAGTAAGGAGTCTGAACATTAAAACTAAGCTTTTACTGCGTGTTGGCCATAAAAATGGAGCTCAGAATGCAAGACAGATGGCAATTCCCTGAACAACAACCAGAGGCCTGCGAGACATTTACGAGATTATAAGCATGTGGACTCGCTCTTGTTTTCTCTCACGTTGGCTCAGACAGAGGATCTGAAGTGAGCTCCGGGGTTGTCGGGTACATTCACAAGTTCAGAAGAGTTTGTGACAGATACTGCTTTCTTCTGCATTGAGCACTGAATTGATCTCTTGGTCTGGTTAACACAATGTGAGAGCTGCTAACATGCTGTTTTATCATGCTGATGTTATTGTAAATAACTGGGTGGGAAGGTCCAAATGATTCAAGATCAGCACTAGGACTTTTCACTGTTTCTTCACTCCACTGGTCTGTGTTTAGGAGAAATGTGTGGATAGAATGATGATTTCTCTGATCCGTGAGCATGGAGTGAGAAATGGAAAGCCCAGACGGGAGTGGAGCAATTACAAAACGCTTTGGACGGTGAAATTGCTGCTACTTTACAATGACCAGAATAAAACTCTAAGAATGTTTTATAATAATAATCAGAAAATATATTTCTGATAAGTTAATGAGTGATATGGTAAAGTGATGGTATATATATATATATATATATATATATATATATATATATATATATATTATACAGAATATAGAGTTTTGTGGTGACATATGTAAACAAATACTGCCATACTTTTATTTCACCTTTCAACAAAATCCCCCCAAAATAGGCTGTGTTCCTGTGTATTCTCAGTAGCAGGTGTCAGTGTGTGATGTGAGTGGGCGTCTCCCTCTGTCTGTGGCGGGTCCAGAGAGCAGCTCCAGGCGCCTGTCACCAGACTCTGGGGCTCGAAAGACCAGTTATGATCCCTTAAGCCTCTCAGGATCAAGCGTGCCTGCAATCTCCTTTCACCTCACACTTCCAACACTTAGTGAAACACTGAAACACACTCACCCACTTTAAACTGAGACGCCTGGTCCGTCAGTTCCTGATGGTCTTTCACCAGCATCATGTGCAGAATCCCGAATGAGTTCTGGATGCCGAAAATCGAGCCGTTGCACCACGTTGCAGCGAACACCACGACCCAGCCGAAGCCCCCCTCCGGTGGAACAAACCCCGGTCCCGGGTGTGCGCCGGGCGGCGTCGCCGGACGCTTGTCGGGGCAGCCGGTTTGTATCAGCTGCATTGTGCTGTCCTCCGGGGCGAGCTTACCCTCCGGTTCCTCATACTCCTGCGTCTCTTTATGCTCCACTGCAAGATGTTCAGTATGTCCAGCCTGCGGTTCAGTGGTCAATTCTTCCGAATCGGGTGTCCCGCTGGCTGCTCTAGCAGTGTTCTCATTGCTTTCTGGGTGCATCCTATATGCCTCCGAACGGGTGGAAGAGAAGAACAGAAATAAATCCCCTTAAAATCTGAAACTAAGTCAATCTCGCGTGATTTTGCATGGATGATCACTCATAATCCGATCGATAATGCCCAAATCCTGTTACGAGAGATCACTCTTCATAATAAAGCAGCAGGACTTCCAGCAAACTGAGGAGAACACAGTGAGCGCGCGCTTTAAACCGAGTCCGAAGCTCTTTGCTCTCGGTTCACATCCCTTTTAATGTCGTGCACCGACTCCTCCTCTATCATTTGTTGAATATTTACACCGGATCTGCTCTGCTCACTTCTGCACTGTTACAGTAAAACAGTGAAACGTTCCGAAACGCTCATTCTGCGAGAGCTACAATGTAACCACTCAACGTTCTACACACACGCTATCGTCATTCCGCTGAAGTTAACGTTCTCTAAACTGCAAGTGCGATAATGTATCGATTAAACGCTCTGCGCACGTTACAATGCAACAATTAAGCGTTCTAAAGAACAACTCAGTGTAGCAGTTCCAGTAAACAATCACCACTGAGCAGATCCCGCTGGATTTAAAATTCCACCAGCGCAGGATTACGGAAAGAACCGGATACCGGAGACCACCCCCTCCTCCGTGGCTTCAGCCCGTCCCGCAATTGGCCTGGAACAAGGAAGCGCGCGAGGATCTGTACAGATGACACGAGGAGTAGATTTACAGTGTTATAGGTGCCTCCTGGTGACACATTTACAGCCAGTCAAACAAATGGAACCGAGAGCATCCGGTGAGCAATGCATTTGTGGCAAGTGCACAATCCATCAATGCTAGTCACAAATCACACCGTTCCTGATTGGAAATGGGTCAAGGGCATCGTTTTAAACGCTCTCCGGGCCCGCGGATGAGAGTTTGGTCGGTAGAATCGGTGCATATAGAGGCGTGTTTGGGAAGCCATGATGGGTTATTATAGTATGGAGGAGGAGGATCCGTGACGCGCTTCCCTGTACAGTATAATGCTTCTAATGTGACCAGAGGGACACATCCACACATCCTTCCATACATAGGCCTATGTGTGCTTCCTTTTACATTACCCCACTTTTACATTTTGGCAGATGATTTTATCCATTATTATTTAGAAAGTGTTTGAACTATATCTTTTTATTTAAATATGTGCTTTATCGCGAAGCAACGCTCTTTCAGTTGCACTATATGAATGTTGCATAACTGTTTTTGTGTTTTGGAAATGCATCACGCAGGCTGAAGAAGTGTATTTAATATGCGATTCTCCTCCAGCCGTTTTTCTTTGTCAAATTTACAGTGCATTAATTGTGCTTTAGTGTTTATTTTTTATTATTTATCTCAGGTGTAATGTGTCGGTTCCTTTCTCAATGATCGCTGTTGACCACTAGAGTACAGCACAGATCAACATATGAGCCCTGAAGAAACAAGTACTGTCTAGAACAGGGGTTCCCAGACTTTTCAGATCACGACCACAAAAACACAGTACCAGTACCTCGCGACCCCCACTCTCATCTGAGGTGGTTAAAGTATACAAACATTTTGCACAACTGTGCACATGCACCCTATAGTGACAACACAAAGAAACACAACAGTCTAATGTTACGTCCTTGGGCGTAATTTTGTGCAAGGTGTTATTTGTGCAGTATTTAATTATTGCCACTATGTTGATTACAGTTTGTTTTGGCAGTGTTTTGTCTCTCTATTCTGTCTACAACAGCCAAAAGCTTAATGAAGATCAGCTGCTTCTGATTGTCATCAATCACCTGGTTGCTCTGATTGGCTGCTGGAGGGAAAGCTTGTGGATAGAAGCTGAAGACTCCATCTGAAATGTGCCCCTTCTTGGCCTTTGCTGTCTTTGGAGACTTTTCACCTGCCCCCAGATCATAGCATGTGTGCGCGCTAGTTGTCCGTTTACATTGTTGTTGGTGTATACAGTTTGAAATGTTGGAGAGTTGTGGTTTATTTGTTTTTGTACAAGTAAGCTCCCAAGGTTAGACCTTAAGGTGAAAGTTTAATTAATTTTGGAGCCGTAGGGAGGATGACGCCATTTCTTTTATGGTCCATGTTTTCACCTGTTTTTGGCTAGAAAGGGAGTAAGGTAAGACTTTTGTTTATTTTGGATTTTGTTTTGAGAGCTTAGAAAAGTACTCCTTTTTGTAAATTATATCTGTTATGTTTGTTATTTTGGCCTGGTCCCCCCTGAACTTTATTTTGCTCCATGCTAAGCATTCTTTGAGTTTGTTAAATAAACCAAAATTCTAGACCATGACAAGTCTGTGTAGTTTTCTGTGGCATGCTGGGACAGGAGAGAAGGTCTCCAGGTGGTCGGTAGAAAAGTTGTTTTCTACCTTGTTTAAAAATTTCCTTGTTTCTGCCATCCCAGACCCTAGACCAGGGAGGCACGTAACACTAACAACAATAATATAATTTTCTAGTAATTTACTCATTACTGACATTTCAACATTAATCTTACATAATTAGTTGGGTAGGCAAAATGCTGGAGTACAAAATTCCACGTTGGAGTTTTATTTTTAATTCAACCTTATTTTTATTGTTGTCGGTAAAGTTTGCTATTTCTAATCCTTTTAAAAAATGATTTCTGGAAATCATCTTGCAACCCATCCTCGTGGTTTTGCATCCCCCTGGGGGGTCCCGACCCCTATTTTGGGAACCCCTGGTGTAGAATGCATGAAGAAGCCATGACCTTTCAAAATATTTTACTAACTGGCAAGATAACAGCATTCAATGGCTGTAGATAGACGGACAGTCAGACAGAGTGATATATATATATGTCAGATAATGTCAAATGTATTACATTTCTTTACATCTTTGCTAAAAATGAAATGACTGATTGACAACACTGCAGCCTCGGCCTCGTGGCATGGCATATAACGCAATACTCATTCGGTATCTCAGGGAACCGAGGTTACGTTCATAACTGAGTAGGTTCCCTTTTGATACTTTACTCATGGATTCAACCATGCTCTGCCATGGTAGGGAATGACAAGACTTATCTTGGACACCCTGGGGTCCAGGGGACAAGTGAGGGGGCCAGAGATGTCGAACTCTTTACACTAAACTCGTATCATACTGAGAGGACCCGATCATCCAAGGTCGGGATGTCCAGGTAATAGAATCCTGACAAAAGTGGACGGCGAGGACCAGCCGGCTGCCTCACAGATGTCCTTGATAGAAACACCACTAGACCAGGCCCACGAAGAGGCCATCTCATAGATCGGGGCTCTCGCCTGATCAATGGTGTGTAGCACGTCCCCGGAGAGGCTTAAAGGCTCCCATCGAGGGACCATAAGTGCAGAGCCCAGAGTTCTGGCTGTGGATGCCAGATTGTCTTGTTCACATGAGAGAGGAGGTCCCTGAAAAGCATAAAGAAGGAGTCTGTGTCCTTTGAAAAATAGGTTGGGCAATGAGAGTTCCCTTCTGAGGCGAAGATGTCGACCTCTGCCTTACTGAAGATCTCCCAGATTCTGAGAACTGTCTGCCCCCCGATGCCAGGAACTGAACGGGGGTGGCGGGGGAACTAGGCAAGAGAGCTTTTGGGGTGGTCCAGACGCAGTGGGACTTTGCCCCTTCCTCTTTCTTCCCAAAAGATCAGGAAGATTTTGAAGGTGTCGGGGTCCAGCACAATCCTTGGCTGGGGACTCTAAAGTCTTGGAGGGTTAGTGCATTTAGCAGTGCAAGCTCGCTGATGCTGCTACTTAGGGGGCACTGCCTGGGTGGTAGAAGGGGCAGGCTTGCTCTGATGCTGAGTCAGCTCAGACCTGGGGATTCTCAAGACGCTGAGCTGGAGCGTTTGGGCAGAAAGTGTCACATGGCCTGGTGCGACTTCTGTGCTGCAGTGAAATGCTCAGTGAAATCCTTCTACAGCTGTGGATGTATAGGCTCTGCCAGCCATGATGGAGGTCGTTCTGCAGGGCTTAGAAGCAAGGGCTCTCTTACTTTTCCAGTAAATGAGCAACCATGGCCTCATCCAGGGGCGGCATTTGCTCATAGCCATTCTCCTGAGAGCCATCAACTGAAGTGAGCGATGCAGAGGAGGCAGTGAATAAGTGGGGTGAGTAGGGGGCATGCCACGATATGGTCAGCTCGTCATGAACTTCAGGGAAGAACGGGGCAGAGCACTGGCGGCATCCTGGCAGGTACCACTCGTCCAGCTTGCTCCGCTTTGGCGCTTCAGGTGGAGCCCACTCTAGATCGAGTTCCTTCAATGACTTTGGAAAGGATGCAGATAGCTTGGCATCCATCCCAGCTCTGGCGTCGATGGGCTCAAGTGATGGCATGTGGGCAAGTTCAGAATCACCTGTCCAATCCTCCGCTTCAGAAGACCCGAGTGACAAGGAGTCAACCGGCTCGTCCTCTGATCTGCCAAAAGAGACGAGGTCACTCGCATCAGCTGAGGGACGCTGCTCTGGCCGTGAGAAAAAGGACGTGGGACGGCTCTCTCATAGGAGAGGGTGAGGCACGTGGGTGCTGGGCCGGCATGAGCTCACCCAAGTCCAGGCTCTGAGCCCCTTTACCCCGCTGTCTCTTCCTAGCCGGCTCATGGGAGGAAGAAGATGGGAGGGCATGACGGGCGGGACTGCTTTCATTGACGAAAGTGATCCGCAAACGCAAAGAGGCGAGACTCATGCTCTCACAATAAGAGAATGAAGTCTCTGTGAGCATCGCCTCAGCGTGGGCTTTGCCCAGGCAAAAACCACAGTCGCTGTGGCCATCATCATTCATGCAGAAGGGCTCTGCATGTGCCACATCTGTGGCACGTGATCTGCATTAATTGCCGCCGCCATGAGAACGGTGTTTGAATTGGTCTTTTAGAGCGGTGAAAACTGCTGGAAACTGCTTTTTCAGAAGTGCCAGATGGCAGCAGGAGATCCGCTGAGAAGCAGCTGGAAGAGTGAAGTGGCTGGCTCGTGAACCTTGCCTGAGAGCGGCAGTCTATGAGAACGTCGGCGCTGCAGGTGTTCGGCGATCTCAGCTGGTCCGCTGCAGTGCCTCTCCAATGGCGAGAGCTCATTCCAGGTAAAGGCATTCAGCAAACGGGATCCAGCACAAAGAAGTCGTCGCTGAAAGATAGAGATCTGAAATCCTATGGCGATTTGCCTGCTTATATAGCCATATGCTCCGCCCATTTTGGTGGGGTGCATCGCCACACGTTCGCGCAGCTATCATTGGTCCAAAATGTTTTCCAGTTTGAATCAATGGAAGTGCAGTTGAAAAAAGGCTATTGAAAAAAGGCTTCAGCATTGAGGAAAAAAGGAGCTTGTCCACATACGCAGTTCAAGTGAATTATCGAAAGGGAACTTAGTGTTTTCTCTGTCGCACCCACTGACTGAAAGGGAGAATTTCATGGTTTTCGATTTTTTTATAAAATGAAAGTAAATACTCATTGAATGTGTATTTTCATACCGAACAGTGTTAAGTTGCATTGGAGACTAGCAGAGCTGTTTTATTCAATTGTTTGATATATTAAAATTTCAATTAATGTTTAAATAAATTGATAGTCACTTGGTTTTTTGAAAATATCTATAGGTTTATGTTTTCAATGTAATCTGCCATATCCATTTTAAAATCATATTTACAAAATTCACGTTAATCAACATTAAATACACTTGGTGTGTGGGAATAATTAACATAAAGTGTTAAATGTGTATACATGCAAGTAATAATTTCACAACACCTTGAGTGATTAAAATGAAACACTAACACAGTGTGTGTATGATAAACACTTTTGTCAGTGTTATTTTAACACTAGCAAAGATGGACCTGTATGTTCACCTGAAAAGTGATAATTTTAACACCCATGGTGACAAATCTCCCAACATATTTTTGCTGTGCAGAATGGGGAAGAGGAACTTAGAAATGCATCTAGATGTTTTCCATTTTCCCTTTTTTATTTCTATTTTTCATGCTAGATATTTACTATTCACAGAATTCCATGTCATCTTTTCTGAAAAAATAAATAAATAAAAATAGGCTTGCAACCAAAACCAAACTAATAATCTTCACAGAAAGCTGGAACATCTTGTCAATGAATTCTAATAATCCACTCTGAACTCGGGAACATTGGGAGTGAAAATGTACTTTGAGTTAAGAACATCATGCAACATCAAAAAAATATACAAAATATATGCATAATGAAATACAAATACAAAACGTAATTCTTTATAGTAATATGCATTGCTTAGAACTTAATTTGAACAACTTTAAAGGTGATTTTCTTACTATATAGATATAGTTTTTTTTCACCCTCAAATTCCAGATTTTCTGATAGTTGTATCTTTCAAATATTGTCTGATCCTAACAAACCATGCATCAAAGGAAAGCTTAATAATTTATTCACCTTCCAGATGATGTATAAATCTTATGACTGATTTTGTGGTCCAGGGTCACATATGGCTTCATACTCTGGCCAATATCATGACATGTGCTTTCTGAAATTTAAGACATGTTTTATTTTGTGTGACGTCTAGGTCTCAGTGGAATCAGACTGGAGTGTGAGACTGGAGCAGGGGTCAGGAGTTCTGGAGGTCTGCTCTTTCCCAATGGATTCAGATTCTTTTAATAGTATATAGTGGAGAGAGAGTTGGAGACTGAATGTCGAGGGTCTTCAGGAAGCAGTGGGTGGAGGAATAAGACAAGTGTTTGCTTTTTCAAATGAAAACCAGTCTGGCTGTTGTGTTAGTATTTTGACTGTAATGTAAGTGAGTGAATTCAGTACAATCAAATATCTGTCTGTTCATCTGAGAATGTGTTCACAGCCCTTCTTTCAACTTTACCATAGAAACCAGAAATGTTTTCTGAGTCGATCCGTTTGAACCTGGGCAAGTCATCACAAGAGCTGTGCATGTACCAGTATGTTTTGAGTCAAAAAAAAAAAGAAATGCACAAATAAACTGCTAGTTACAAGTTTGAAAGAATTTGATCAAAACACAGCAATTGTTTTTATATCATTAAAATAAAAAAACTGTTTTCTATGTGAATATATTTACATTTACTCCTGTGCTCAAAGCTGAATTTTCAGCATCATTACACCAGTCATCAGTGTCACATGATCATTCAGAACTCTTTCTAATATGCTGATTTGCTGCTTAATTATTATCAAATATCACTGGACTTGTGAAAAAACGTCAGTGTGTGTTCAGTGAACTTCATTCTTTTTTTCTGAGTAATATGGTGAAAATAGCTTGTTTGTAGTCAAAGCTTTAAGGTTTGTGTCTGTGTAGAAAACCCCACCTGTAGTGTTAAAAGCCCCGACCTCCCCTATATGAGCAAAAACAGGACTGTCGATGTTCAGACAGTGAATATGTTTTGTCTTCCTGATCACACACACAGACACACAGTGTTCACCTGACATGATCATACATGCCTGACACAGATTTTTTCACCATGATATTGTGACTCATGTCACTGACTGTAAGATGTTTCTGAGCCAAGATGTGGGTGTGAACGAGAACTAACAATCTCATCCTCATGTCCAGCGCGACTGCATCCACTACCTCACTGTAAAAGCCTTGCAACATGGAAAATAGCTTTAATATTTTACTTGAGTTTTGTATTCTCAGGGTGATTCTCACTAGGTTCAGTTCAGTCATACAGACCAAAGAATTCATTCTGTAATAATTGATTATATATATATATATATATATATATATATATATATATATATATATATATATATATATATATATATTAGTATTTTTATTTATTAGTTTAGTTTATTTAGTTTTACTTGTCTTGGTAATTAAACTAAAACTTTTTTATATATATTTTATAGATAGCACTGCATATATAGTTTATACTGTATATATAATTGCAATAATATATATATATTTATGTGATAATAGATAATTATTTATTTCAGATTAAAGTAATGAGAATTAATGCTTTATTATGATAGGGACTATTTGTTGGTAATATATGCTTAAATGTCATTAAAACAATAACGGCTTTTCAGTAGGCATTGACATTTTCTTTTGATTTGTGACTTGAAATATTTCCTTATGTCATGAGGTTCACCTGAGTGTATATATATATATATATGCGCATATATTTGGCTCTTAGTAAAGGTTACCGCTGAGGGAACAGACAAAGTGAGTGAGTTATGTGTCTCTCACCCCTCACCGGCGTGACCATATAAGGACGGGTTTCCTCTTCCCCTCGGCCTGGAAAGCACACCAGTGGGGTCAATAGAAATGAATATCAGCCGTCTTGTTCGCTCTCTCTCTGTCATGGATCACGCTCTGCTGAACATATACAATTATAAAAGAGAGGAATGTGAAGTGGAGCAAATAATGAGCTGAGACTTTGTATATCACAGCTTTTGTAATAAACAGGGCTTTTTAAAGGCGGTTCGACCAAAAAGAACATTGTTTCAGTTAGCATTTAGTCTCATGATTTCCCAAACAAGTATATTTTTCCACGAAGCACAAAATGAGAATTGTTGAAGAATCTTTGCAACATAGTGACTGATCATAATGACCATGTCCATTAAAAATAACACCATCATTATTCACTGAAAATGATGCCAGTTTACACAACTTTTAAATATATTTGATCTAACTTAATTTCATGAAGTTCAATTTTTTTTTATGGTTGTAGTTTTATAATAACCCAGACATGCCCGCACATACACGCTCAGTACGGGACACCCAGATGAGTTCCAGCATGTCTCCTGTTGCTCCTGCTGGAGAAATTAACATGCAGAGCAGGCCAAAACTCAGCAGGACTCACAAACACACTTGAAAGGAGTCGAGAGAGGGACGTGGGGTTGGGGGATAGCACTGAGGGCCGAAGAGAGTCCTGGAGAGAAAATCAATGCGAAGTTGCAAGCCAAAAAGAGTGAAGCAGGAGGTTGGGAGGCCGGCAGATGGGTGAGGGGGGTGTACAGAGGGAGGGGCTTTAGTGGAAAGAAAAAAGGAAAGTTAAGAGGAAGAATGCATTAGACTGAGAGAAAATAAACCAGACGTCTGCTGGAGAGAAGATCTCATTCAAGACGTGAGCAGAAACCATCCAGACTGCTGTCAAACAGGTACGCTGAGCATTTTTCCTACAGTTTTACTGACGCTGAGGCTAAAGGTTGCCATGATGATCAGTACAATAGGAATTGTAATAGTGGACTAATAGCGTTTTATTTTTCGATGGGAACCACCCATACACTACAGCAGCTACTGCGGATATTATGACTACTGTCAAACTTTGATAAATCTTGGAATAATGGATAATTATTAATAAATATTTTAGAAATAAGTGAACCTTTTAAATCTTTTTGATTATGGAACTAGTTGTAGAATTGTTTTATATACTTTACATTTTTAGTAAAATTAGCCAATGTTATTTAAGTGCCACTGAGGATTGTAGTTTTTCTGTATTTTTCTTTTTCATTTTAATTTAAATATTAATTATATATTATATATATATAATATTTTAATTCAGTGTAGGGTTTTATTAATTTTATTATTAGTTTTAGTTTAGTTATTTTCATTTTCTGTGTTGGAAACAATTTAAGGATATTATTGTTAACTAAATATGCAACTATATATATATATATATATATATATATATATATATATATATATATATATATATATATATATATATATAGACACATAATTTTTTTATATAAAATATGTGGTACCTGAAATTAAATAAAATCAAACATAATATAAAAAACCTGCCAAAGCAACATTTCCCATTTTCATTTGGTTTAACTTGACGTAAAACAACCAAAATACAAATAAATACTTTATAGTCATGATAAATAGATTTATTTAAAAAAAAACAGTTTATTTTCTGCATATTTGTATATTTATTTAACAATATCCTTAAGTTAAGCTAAATGCAGATCAGAAATGCTGTTTTGGCAAGTAGCTTGAATAAAATCAAATGTATAACCAGGTATTATTTAACATTTTAGATTTTTTATATTTTATATTTGAGTTAATATTTATTTTATTTCAAGTCACAAAGAAATGTGTTTTATTGTTTTATTTGTAGTTATTTCTGGCAACAACTATATCTACACTGTTTTTGCCCACGCATTATTGTCAGGGCGATGCTAAGATGTTAGGAGATGTTTTAGCGTGTTGTCATGCCATTGCTACAGTATTGCTTAGTCATTAGAGTCAGTTATCAAGTCTCTATGAAGTATCTTCTGATTTATACATATGGCCTGTGTTTCTTCTTCAGTGTTTGGGTTTCTTTCTCCTATTTCTTTACACCAGGTAGAAATTGTTAGTCACTTAGTACCACCTAGCAGCAGTAACTTTTCGGTTGTTGTTGATCCAAGTGTCTTTATTGGATGTGATTTTCAGCAAGCTGGCATCAATCAGGGACCAGGGCTTCTCTTTCACTTTCTGGCTTTAGTGGTGTCCCCACAGTAACTGTCAGACACTGCCTTGAGGTTCATTCCACTGCGATGTTTGTGAGCAGAGCCCAGTGTGTGTCCTGTGTTAAAAATACATCCCCATGTTTAGTTTCACTTTAATTCTCTCCAGAAGGAACATTCAGGGCCCTATCTTGCACCCAGCGCAATTGACTTTGTACACCGACGCATGTGTCATTCCTATTTTGCACCCGCGCAAAGCGCGCTTTTCCCTCCACAGAGGCACGTCGCTAAACTAGTAAATGAACTTGCGCTCCCTGGGCGGTTCAGCGCAAAAAAGGAGGCGTGTTCCGGCGCAAACAATCCCTGGTGCTATTTTACTGTTCCATTAAACAATTGCGCCACTGACCAGAAAAAACCTAGTCTAGGGCCCTATTTTAACGATCTGAAACGCAAGTGTCAAAGCGCGAAGCGCAAGTAAGTTTGTGGGCGGGTCTCGGCGCTGTTGCTATTTTCCCGGCAGGATAAATGGCTCTTGCGCCCGGCGCAAATCTAAAATGGGTTGGTCTGAAGTAGCTTCATTATTCATAGGTGTGGTTTGGGCGTAACGTGAAATAAACCAATCAGAGCGTCATCCAACATTCCCTTTAAGAGCAGGTGCGCAAGTTCCATTATGGATTGCTATTATTATGGCGTATTTACCAGGCGCACGCCAGGAGCGGTTCACAGCCGAGGAGACTGATGTTCTTGTAAGAGCAGTGAAAGACAGAGAAGTTGTGTTGTATGGGGATGGGAGAAACCCACCCAAAATAGCGTCGGTTAAACAGGCGTGGGAGGAAATAGCCACAATTGTTTCATCGATTTTTTTTTTTTCCTGGTTCTTGACGGACAAACAAATTTGTCAGATGTCCTTATATACATATATGTCTTGCCACTATCGGGCAAACAGGTCTGATCCTTAATTACTACAATTAAACAAGTACTGTCTAGAACAGGGGTTCCCAGACTTTTCAGATCACGACCACAAAAACACAGTACCAGTACCTCGCGACCCCCACTCTCATCTGAGGTGGTTAAAGTATACAAACATTTTGCACAACTGTGCACATGCACCCTATAGTGACAACACAAAGAAACACAACAGTCTAATGTTACGTCCTTGGGCGTAATTTTGTGCAAGGTGTTATTTGTGCAGTATTTAATTATTGCCACTATGTTGATTACAGTTTGTTTTGGCAGTGTTTTGTCTCTCTATTCTGTCTACAACAGCCAAAAGCTTAATGAAGATCAGCTGCTTCTGATTGTCATCAATCACCTGGTTGCTCTGATTGGCTGCTGGAGGGAAAGCTTGTGGATAAAAGCTGAAGACTCCATCTGAAATGTGCCCCTTCTTGGCCTTTGCTGTCTTTGGAGACTTTTCACCTGCCCCCAGATCATAGCATGTGTGCGCGCTAGTTGTCCGTTTACATTGTTGTTGGTGTATACAGTTTGAAATGTTGGAGAGTTGTGGTTTATTTGTTTTTGTACAAGTAAGCTCCCAAGGTTAGACCTTAAGGTGAAAGTTTAATTAATTTTGGAGCCGTAGGGAGGATGACGCCATTTCTTTTATGGTCCATGTTTTCACCTGTTTTTGGCTAGAAAGGGAGTAAGGTAAGACTTTTGTTTATTTTGGATTTTGTTTTGAGAGCTTAGAAAAGTACTCCTTTTTGTAAATTATATCTGTTATGTTTGTTATTTTGGCCTGGTCCCCCCTGAACTTTATTTTGCTCCATGCTAAGCATTCTTTGAGTTTGTTAAATAAACCAAAATTCTAGACCATGACAAGTCTGTGTAGTTTTCTGTGGCATGCTGGGACAGGAGAGAAGGTCTCCAGGTGGTCGGTAGAAAAGTTGTAGTGAGGGGGCCAGAGATGTCGAACTCTTTACACTAAACTCGTATCATACTGAGAGGACCCGATCATCCAAGGTCGGGATGTCCAGGTAATAGAATCCTGACAAAAGTGGACGGCGAGGACCAGCCGGCTGCCTCACAGATGTCCTTGATAGAAACACCACTAGACCAGGCCCACGAAGAGGCCATCTCATAGATCGGGGCTCTCGCCTGATCAATGGTGTGTAGCACGTCCCCGGAGAGGCTTAAAGGCTCCCATCGAGGGACCATAAGTGCAGAGCCCAGAGTTCTGGCTGTGGATGCCAGATTGTCTTGTTCACATGAGAGAGGAGGTCCCTGAAAAGCATAAAGAAGGAGTCTGTGTCCTTTGAAAAATAGGTTGGGCAATGAGAGTTCCCTTCTGAGGCGAAGATGTCGACCTCTGCCTTACTGAAGATCTCCCAGATTCTGAGAACTGTCTGCCCCCCGATGCCAGGAACTGAACGGGGTGGCGGGGGAACTAGGCAAGAGAGCTTTTGGGGTGGTCCAGACGCAGTGGGACTTTGCCCCTTCCTCTTTCTTCCCAAAAGATCAGGAAGATTTTGAAGGTGTCGGGGTCCAGCACAATCCTTGGCTGGGGACTCTAAAGTCTTGGAGGGTTAGTGCATTTAGCAGTGCAAGCTCGCTGATGCTGCTACTTAGGGGGCACTGCCTGGGTGGTAGAAGGGGCAGGCTTGCTCTGATGCTGAGTCAGCTCAGACCTGGGGATTCTCAAGACGCTGAGCTGGAGCGTTTGGGCAGAAAGTGTCACATGGCCTGGTGCGACTTCTGTGCTGCAGTGAAATGCTCAGTGAAATCCTTCTACAGCTGTGGATGTATAGGCTCTGCCAGCCATGATGGAGGTCGTTCTGCAGGGCTTAGAAGCAAGGGCTCTCTTACTTTTCCAGTAAATGAGCAACCATGGCCTCATCCAGGGGCGGCATTTGCTCATAGCCATTCTCCTGAGAGCCATCAACTGAAGTGAGCGATGCAGAGGAGGCAGTGAATAAGTGGGGTGAGTAGGGGGCATGCCACGATATGGTCAGCTCGTCATGAACTTCAGGGAAGAACGGGGCAGAGCACTGGCGGCATCCTGGCAGGTACCACTCGTCCAGCTTGCTCCGCTTTGGCGCTTCAGGTGGAGCCCACTCTAGATCGAGTTCCTTCAATGACTTTGGAAAGGATGCAGATAGCTTGGCATCCATCCCAGCTCTGGCGTCGATGGGCTCAAGTGATGGCATGTGGGCAAGTTCAGAATCACCTGTCCAATCCTCCGCTTCAGAAGACCCGAGTGACAAGGAGTCAACCGGCTCGTCCTCTGATCTGCCAAAAGAGACGAGGTCACTCGCATCAGCTGAGGGACGCTGCTCTGGCCGTGAGAAAAAGGACGTGGGACGGCTCTCTCATAGGAGAGGGTGAGGCACGTGGGTGCTGGGCCGGCATGAGCTCACCCAAGTCCAGGCTCTGAGCCCCTTTACCCCGCTGTCTCTTCCTAGCCGGCTCATGGGAGGAAGAAGATGGGAGGGCATGACGGGCGGGACTGCTTTCATTGACGAAAGTGATCCGCAAACGCAAAGAGGCGAGACTCATGCTCTCACAATAAGAGAATGAAGTCTCTGTGAGCATCGCCTCAGCGTGGGCTTTGCCCAGGCAAAAACCACAGTCGCTGTGGCCATCATCATTCATGCAGAAGGGCTCTGCATGTGCCACATCTGTGGCACGTGATCTGCATTAATGCCGCCGCCATGAGAACGGTGTTTGAATTGGTCTTTTAGAGCGGTGAAAACTGCTGGAAACTGCTTTTTCAGAAGTGCCAGATGGCAGCAGGAGATCCGCTGAGAAGCAGCTGGAAGAGTGAAGTGGCTGGCTCGTGAACCTTGCCTGAGAGCGGCAGTCTATGAGAACGTCGGCGCTGCAGGTGTTCGGCGATCTCAGCTGGTCCGCTGCAGTGCCTCTCCAATGGCGAGAGCTCATTCCAGGTAAAGGCATTCAGCAAACGGGATCCAGCACAAAGAAGTCGTCGCTGAAAGATAGAGATCTGAAATCCTATGGCGATTTGCCTGCTTATATAGCCATATGCTCCGCCCATTTTGGTGGGGTGCATCGCCACACGTTCGCGCAGCTATCATTGGTCCAAAATGTTTTCCAGTTTGAATCAATGGAAGTGCAGTTGAAAAAAGGCTATTGAAAAAAGGCTTCAGCATTGAGGAAAAAAGGAGCTTGTCCACATACGCAGTTCAAGTGAATTATCGAAAGGGAACTTAGTGTTTTCTCTGTCGCACCCACTGACTGAAAGGGAGAATTTCATGGTTTTCGATTTTTTTATAAAATGAAAGTAAATACTCATTGAATGTGTATTTTCATACCGAACAGTGTTAAGTTGCATTGGAGACTAGCAGAGCTGTTTTATTCAATTGTTTGATATATTAAAATTTCAATTAATGTTTAAATAAATTGATAGTCACTTGGTTTTTGAAAATATCTATAGGTTTATGTTTTCAATGTAATCTGCCATATCCATTTTAAAATCATATTTACAAAATTCACGTTAATCAACATTAAATACACTTGGTGTGTGGGAATAATTAACATAAAGTGTTAAATGTGTATACATGCAAGTAATAATTTCACAACACCTTGAGTGATTAAAATGAAACACTAACACAGTGTGTGTATGATAAACACTTTTGTCAGTGTTATTTTAACACTAGCAAAGATGGACCTGTATGTTCACCTGAAAAGTGATAATTTTAACACCCATGGTGACAAATCTCCCAACATATTTTTGCTGTGCAGAATGGGGAAGAGGAACTTAGAAATGCATCTAGATGTTTTCCATTTTCCCTTTTTTATTTCTATTTTTCATGCTAGATATTTACTATTCACAGAATTCCATGTCATCTTTTCTGAAAAAATAAATAAATAAAAATAGGCTTGCAACCAAAACCAAACTAATAATCTTCACAGAAAGCTGGAACATCTTGTCAATGAATTCTAATAATCCACTCTGAACTCGGGAACATTGGGAGTGAAAATGTACTTTGAGTTAAGAACATCATGCAACATCAAAAAAATATACAAAATATATGCATAATGAAATACAAATACAAAACGTAATTCTTTATAGTAATATGCATTGCTTAGAACTTAATTTGAACAACTTTAAAGGTGATTTTCTTACTATATAGATATAGTTTTTTTTCACCCTCAAATTCCAGATTTTCTGATAGTTGTATCTTTCAAATATTGTCTGATCCTAACAAACCATGCATCAAAGGAAAGCTTAATAATTTATTCACCTTCCAGATGATGTATAAATCTTATGACTGATTTTGTGGTCCAGGGTCACATATGGCTTCATACTCTGGCCAATATCATGACATGTGCTTTCTGAAATTTAAGACATGTTTTATTTTGTGTGACGTCTAGGTCTCAGTGGAATCAGACTGGAGTGTGAGACTGGAGCAGGGGTCAGGAGTTCTGGAGGTCTGCTCTTTCCCAATGGATTCAGATTCTTTTAATAGTATATAGTGGAGAGAGAGTTGGAGACTGAATGTCGAGGGTCTTCAGGAAGCAGTGGGTGGAGGAATAAGACAAGTGTTTGCTTTTTCAAATGAAAACCAGTCTGGCTGTTGTGTTAGTATTTTGACTGTAATGTAAGTGAGTGAATTCAGTACAATCAAATATCTGTCTGTTCATCTGAGAATGTGTTCACAGCCCTTCTTTCAACTTTACCATAGAAACCAGAAATGTTTTCTGAGTCGATCCGTTTGAACCTGGGCAAGTCATCACAAGAGCTGTGCATGTACCAGTATGTTTTGAGTCAAAAAAAAAAAGAAATGCACAAATAAACTGCTAGTTACAAGTTTGAAAGAATTTGATCAAAACACAGCAATTGTTTTTATATCATTAAAATAAAAAAACTGTTTTCTATGTGAATATATTTACATTTACTCCTGTGCTCAAAGCTGAATTTTCAGCATCATTACACCAGTCATCAGTGTCACATGATCATTCAGAACTCTTTCTAATATGCTGATTTGCTGCTTAATTATTATCAAATATCACTGGACTTGTGAAAAAACGTCAGTGTGTGTTCAGTGAACTTCATTCTTTTTTTCTGAGTAATATGGTGAAAATAGCTTGTTTGTAGTCAAAGCTTTAAGGTTTGTGTCTGTGTAGAAAACCCCACCTGTAGTGTTAAAAGCCCCGACCTCCCCTATATGAGCAAAAACAGGACTGTCGATGTTCAGACAGTGAATATGTTTTGTCTTCCTGATCACACACACAGACACACAGTGTTCACCTGACATGATCATACATGCCTGACACAGATTTTTTCACCATGATATTGTGACTCATGTCACTGACTGTAAGATGTTTCTGAGCCAAGATGTGGGTGTGAACGAGAACTAACAATCTCATCCTCATGTCCAGCGCGACTGCATCCACTACCTCACTGTAAAAGCCTTGCAACATGGAAAATAGCTTTAATATTTTACTTGAGTTTTGTATTCTCAGGGTGATTCTCACTAGGTTCAGTTCAGTCATACAGACCAAAGAATTCATTCTGTAATAATTGATTATATATATATATATATATATATATATATATATATATATATATATTAGTATTTTTATTTATTAGTTTAGTTTATTTAGTTTTACTTGTCTTGGTAATTAAACTAAAACTTTTTTATATATATTTTATAGATAGCACTGCATATATAGTTTATACTGTATATATAATTGCAATAATATATATATATTTATGTGATAATAGATAATTATTTATTTCAGATTAAAGTAATGAGAATTAATGCTTTATTATGATAGGGACTATTTGTTGGTAATATATGCTTAAATGTCATTAAAACAATAACGGCTTTTCAGTAGGCATTGACATTTTCTTTTGATTTGTGACTTGAAATATTTCCTTATGTCATGAGGTTCACCTGAGTGTATATATATATATATATGCGCATATATTTGGCTCTTAGTAAAGGTTACCGCTGAGGGAACAGACAAAGTGAGTGAGTTATGTGTCTCTCACCCCTCACCGGCGTGACCATATAAGGACGGGTTTCCTCTTCCCCTCGGCCTGGAAAGCACACCAGTGGGGTCAATAGAAATGAATATCAGCCGTCTTGTTCGCTCTCTCTCTGTCATGGATCACGCTCTGCTGAACATATACAATTATAAAAGAGAGGAATGTGAAGTGGAGCAAATAATGAGCTGAGACTTTGTATATCACAGCTTTTGTAATAAACAGGGCTTTTTAAAGGCGGTTCGACCAAAAAGAACATTGTTTCAGTTAGCATTTAGTCTCATGATTTCCCAAACAAGTATATTTTTCCACGAAGCACAAAATGAGAATTGTTGAAGAATCTTTGCAACATAGTGACTGATCATAATGACCATGTCCATTAAAAATAACACCATCATTATTCACTGAAAATGATGCCAGTTTACACAACTTTTAAATATATATGATCTAACTTAATTTCATGAAGTTCAATTTTTTTTTATGGTTGTAGTTTTATAATAACCCAGACATGCCCGCACATACACGCTCAGTACGGGACACCCAGATGAGTTCCAGCATGTCTCCTGTTGCTCCTGCTGGAGAAATTAACATGCAGAGCAGGCCAAAACTCAGCAGGACTCACAAACACACTTGAAAGGAGTCGAGAGAGGGACGTGGGGTTGGGGGATAGCACTGAGGGCCGAAGAGAGTCCTGGAGAGAAAATCAATGCGAAGTTGCAAGCCAAAAAGAGTGAAGCAGGAGGTTGGGAGGCCGGCAGATGGGTGAGGGGGGTGTACAGAGGGAGGGGCTTTAGTGGAAAGAAAAAAGGAAAGTTAAGAGGAAGAATGCATTAGACTGAGAGAAAATAAACCAGACGTCTGCTGGAGAGAAGATCTCATTCAAGACGTGAGCAGAAACCATCCAGACTGCTGTCAAACAGGTACGCTGAGCATTTTTCCTACAGTTTTACTGACGCTGAGGCTAAAGGTTGCCATGATGATCAGTACAATAGGAATTGTAATAGTGGACTAATAGCGTTTTATTTTTCGATGGGAACCACCCAAACACTACAGCAGCTACTGCGGATATTATGACTACTGTCAAACTTTGATAAATCTTGGAATAATGGATAATTATTAATAAATATTTTAGAAATAAGTGAACCTTTTAAATCTTTTTGATTATGGAACTAGTTGTAGAATTGTTTTATATACTTTACATTTTTAGTAAAATTAGCCAATGTTATTTAAGTGCCACTGAGGATTGTAGTTTTTCTGTATTTTTCTTTTTCATTTTAATTTAAATATTAATTATATATTATATATATATAATATTTTAATTCAGTGTAGGGTTTTATTAATTTTATTATTAGTTTTAGTTTAGTTATTTTCATTTTCTGTGTTGGAAACAATTTAAGGATATTATTGTTAACTAAATATGCAACTATATATATATATATATATATATATATATATATATATATATATATATATATATATATATAATAGACACATAATTTTTTTATATAAAATATGTGGTACCTGAAATTAAATAAAATCAAACATAATATAAAAAACCTGCCAAAGCAACATTTCCCATTTTCATTTGGTTTAACTTGACGTAAAACAACCAAAATACAAATAAATACTTTATAGTCATGATAAATAGATTTATTAAAAAAAAAACAGTTTATTTTCTGCATATTTGTATATTTATTTAACAATATCCTTAAGTTAAGCTAAATGCAGATCAGAAATGCTGTTTTGGCAAGTAGCTTGAATAAAATCAAATGTATAACCAGGTATTATTTAACATTTTAGATTTTTTATATTTTATATTTGAGTTAATATTTATTTTATTTCAAGTCACAAAGAAATGTGTTTTATGGTTTTATTTGTAGTTATTTCTGGCAACAACTATATCTACACTGTTTTTGCCCACGCATTATTGTCAGGGCGATGCTAAGATGTTAGGAGATGTTTTAGCGTGTTGTCATGCCATTGCTACAGTATTGCTTAGTCATTAGAGTCAGTTATCAAGTCTCTATGAAGTATCTTCTGATTTATACATATGGCCTGTGTTTCTTCTTCAGTGTTTGGGTTTCTTTCTCCTATTTCTTTACACCAGGTAGAAATTGTTAGTCACTTAGTACCACCTAGCAGCAGTAACTTTTCGGTTGTTGTTGATCCAAGTGTCTTTATTGGATGTGATTTTCAGCAAGCTGGCATCAATCAGGGACCAGGGCTTCTCTTTCACTTTCTGGCTTTAGTGGTGTCCCCACAGTAACTGTCAGACACTGCCTTGAGGTTCATTCCACTGCGATGTTTGTGAGCAGAGCCCAGTGTGTGTCCTGTGTTAAAAATACATCCCCATGTTTAGTTTCACTTTAATTCTCTCCAGAAGGAACATTCAGGGCCCTATCTTGCACCCAGCGCAATTGACTTTGTACACCGACGCATGTGTCATTCCTATTTTGCACCCGCGCAAAGCGCGCTTTTCCCTCCACAGAGGCACGTCGCTAAACTAGTAAATGAACTTGCGCTCCCTGGGCGGTTCAGCGCAAAAAAGGAGGCGTGTTCCGGCGCAAACAATCCCTGGTGCTATTTTACTGTTCCATTAAACAATTGCGCCACTGACCAGAAAAAACCTAGTCTAGGGCCCTATTTTAACGATCTGAAACGCAAGTGTCAAAGCGCGAAGCGCAAGTAAGTTTGTGGGCGGGTCTCGGCGCTGTTGCTATTTTCCCGGCAGGATAAATGGCTCTTGCGCCCGGCGCAAATCTAAAATGGGTTGGTCTGAAGTAGCTTCATTATTCATAGGTGTGGTTTGGGCGTAACGTGAAATAAACCAATCAGAGCGTCATCCAACATTCCCTTTAAGAGCAGGTGCGCAAGTTCCATTATGGATTGCTATTATTATGGCGTATTTACCAGGCGCACGCCAGGAGCGGTTCACAGCCGAGGAGACTGATGTTCTTGTAAGAGCAGTGAAAGACAGAGAAGTTGTGTTGTATGGGGATGGGAGAAACCCACCCAAAATAGCGTCGGTTAAACAGGCGTGGGAGGAAATAGCCACAATTGTTTCATCGATTTTTTTTTTTTCCTGGTTCTTGACGGACAAACAAATTTGTCAGATGTCCTTATATACATATATGTCTTGCCACTATCGGGCAAACAGGTCTGATCCTTAATTACTACAATTAGCCTGAATAATTTGTAAGCAAGATTTCACAATGATTTCCGTCATCTCATGTGTTAATATTTTTTTAGTGTAACAATTTATGATTTGCAAAAATAACTGTAGCATCTTTGTAGATTACATGAGCAAAGTATATGCGCGTTGTGCACGCTATACATTATGGTCAAGCTTGCGCCCTTAAAATAGCATAATGAACAACGCGCAACGCGCCACTGACTTTAGACTAGGTTTTTTCTGGTCAGTGGCGCAATTGATTAATGGAACAGCAAAATAGCACCAGGGATTGTTTGCGCCGGAACACGCCTCCTTTTTTGCGCTGAACCGCCCAGGGAGCGCAAGTTCATTCACTAGTTTAGCGACGTGCTTCTGTGGAGGGAAAAGCGCGCTTTGCGCGGGTGCAAAATAGGAATGACACATGCGTCGGTGTACAAAGTCAATTGCGCTGGGTGCAAGATAGGGCCCCTAAAGTCAGTGGCGCGTTGCGCGTTGTTCATTATGCTATTTTAAGGGCGCATGCTTGGCCATAATGTATAGCGTGCACAACGCGCATACACTTTGCTCATGTAATCTACACAGATGCAACAGTTATTTTTGCAAATCATAAATTGTTATACTAAAAAAATATTAACACATGAGATGACGGAAATCATTGTGGTGTGCCACGAAGATGTGAACAAAATAGGCATAAATCTAGCTTACAAATTATTCAGGCTAATTATTCTCCCATCCCCATACAACACAACTTCTCTGTCTTTCACTGCTCTTACAAGAACATCAGTCTCCTCGGCTGTGAACCGCTCCTGGCGTGCGCCTGGTAAATACGGCATAATAATAGCAATCCATAATGGAACTTGCGCACCTGCTTTTAAAGGGAATGTTGGATGACGCTCTGATTGGTTTATTTCACGTTACACCCAAACCACACCTATGAATAATGAAGCTACTTCAGACCAACCCACTTTAGATTTGCGCCGGGCGCAAGAGCCATTTATCCCGCCGGGAAAATAGCAACAGCGCCGAGACCCGCCCACAAAGTTACTTGCGTTTCGCGCTTTGACACTTGCGTTTCAGATCGTTAAAATAGGGCCCTCAGGCTGTTTATTTGCTCACAGAGAAAGACTTTTGAAAGATGGATGGAAACAGTTTAAGGTGAACATTGAATGAAGGTAGTCGCAGGGTTATTATTGTTAACTAAAAACCTTACAAAATTATTATACTGAAATAAAACTTTTTTTTTTTTTACTTAAAATTGTGTTTGTGTGTGTGCATGCATTGGTGACTATAACATTATTATCATTATTATTATTATTATTATTATTTATGTTTAAAAAAGAAAAAAAAATTCTTCTGTTCATTTCATATTCTTTTGAAAATGAATATAACAGGATTGATAGGGATAGAGAGCTGAAAGTAATTTAATTTTTTTTATATTGATTTTTGTTATTGCAATGACACAGAGCAGGAGCTTTTATTATGCACTTGACAGGGTCAAATTTGATCTTCTGTTCTTTCATTTTTTCTTTTATCCTGTTTATTGATGTTCTGAATAGAGCTGCTAAAATAAAGTTTGACTGTAACTTTCTCTGTTTCAGGATCAAGATGTTGCTGGTGTCACAGGTCATGTCCCTCCTCCTCCTCCTCCTCTGTGTGATGGAGCTTGTCTGCGCCACATCTGTCACTCCTTCAGTGCATCAGCCTTCTCTCACACGTGTTCGCATTATTGAAGTCGATGATGACTATGATGAGGAAAATTCAAAGACGACGCACACGCCCCAGTCTCCAGGGGTCACGACCTCTCGTGTAATCCGCCGCCCTTGTGATTATGACCCCTGTGTGGTTCAGGCGACCCCTTGCGACAAGATTTCAGCTGAGACGGGCTGCCTCTGTCCTGGGCTGACGGGGCCGGAGGAGAGACCCGAGGCTCCGGAGCTCCGGGAGGTGAAGCTGGACAGATCCGGGGAAGTCTTTGTGCATTGGTGCGCTCCTCGCTCCATCGTCACTCATTATGAGGTCTCACTGAAAGATGGAAGCAAGCAGCTGGTTTTCAGTGAATACTTAAGAAACGGTTCCTTACCTGGAGTGAAAGTCGGGGAGATGGTGTGTGTGGCAGCAGGAAATAAAGCGGGACTCAGCGAAAAGTCATGTGCACGATATGAGCCACCGCAGCCCGACCAGGCGGCTGTGAGCGCAGGGATCATCGCAGGGTGCGTCGGATTCCTGCTGCTGCTCTTGGTGCTCGCCGTTGTTCTGTGGAGACGAAGGACGTGTCGGAAAGAAAGGATGGGAGACGCTGAGGGCCTCGGAAATCCTTCATACACCAATGACGGAGCACTGTGATGAGGAAATGAATGCATTGAGAATAAAACAAAATGCAAAGAGACTGAGTTCTGCACAAGTGCAGTCAGACTGGAACAATAATTACTTTTTTCCCCTTCTGTTCAGCAGTGCCGCATTTATTTGATTAAAAATACAGTTAAAATTGCGACACTATTGCAATTTAAAATAACTATTTTCTATTTGAATATATTTTAAAATAGAATTGATTCCTGTGATCAAAGCTGAATTTTCAGCATCATTATTCCAGTCTTCAGTGTCACATGATCCTTCAGAAATCACTCTAATTTGCTGATTTGATGCTCAAGAAACATTTTTATTATTATTATTATGATTATTGATAACAGTTGTGCTGCTTCATGTTTGTGTTGAAACTGAGATACTTTTCATTTATTGGTTCTTTAATCAATAAGACGTTCAAGAAACAGCATTTATTTTATACAAATAACTTAATTATTCCAATCTTTTGGCCTGTAGTGTATGTAGTGTACAGTTATTGTGTACCTCACTGAAAATAATGCTCTCTGTTTTAGGTTCAGTTCTAAACTGCTGTGATCGGTGCTTAATTATTGTTATTGTGAGATTGTGAGTGTTTTGAATGTTTGAAGTCAACATGGAATCAAATCTCTTTACTTTCATAATTCACATTAAGTGCTTTTAATGTGAGCTATTCATCAGTGCACATCAGTCCGAGGAAAATAATATTTGCATTCAAAAAAATCATCATCACTTCTTAAATAACTTTCAAAAAAGCTTTTCCAAAAGTGAATGCATTCAAATGCAGAACACTTATCACATCAGTTCCTGACAGACAAAATGCCATTGTGTTGTTTTTTTTAATAACTCAATATACTTTTCACTCAAATACATCACATTATGGAAGTAAAATGTGTTTTGATTGTGATTTTTTGCTGACTTTAACACTACTAATGTCTCTATAGCACTTAGGAAGCCTGGAGCTTCATTAAGCTAGACAGGGTTTTACAAAGTATCTGTCGTACAGCTACTTTTAAGTATGTTTAACTATTTTAAAGATTACTGATAATGTTTTAACAATAAATATATTTTAATTGCTTTTTCTTGACTGAGTTTGTTTTTACTCATACATGCATAAATGCATGCTTTATTTATAAAAGTGACTGTTACTCAGATTGAAGAAGTGGTTGCTCTTGCAGTGGGGTTGTTACGTATGCTGCCAGTTAATATGGGTAAAGTGATTCTCTGGTAACATGGAAGGAACTATGTCTAAACTAATGAAGTGGCATCACTGAGCAACGATGAATCAAGCGCTCATTACAGATTCAGAGACAGTTATTTCCCATCTATCTTTGTCAATCATTCCTTCCTGTTGCTACTTAATCTCTGTTTATTGCTGTTATATGAGTGATACTTGCCTCCAGCACAGACACAGAGTGTTGTCTTCTTAGCAACAGGGAGTGGTATTTATTACTCAGAATATAAGTATGATAAATAATACATCATGAAATAACTATAACCCCAAACAAGCAAATATAAGTGTGAAAAGTAAACTCGTCACCTTTAATACTATCTGATGTTTTTTTTTTATTCAAGAGTCAAGACTATCAAGTATTGTAATTTCAGTCCAAAACCTGGTTGCACTGGTCTGGATATCCGGGCCATGACTAATATGACTAATATGTCTATAAGACATTTAAAGCAACAGATTGGTATAATTAGTAAATCATTATGGTGCAATTACTTACGTTTTGTTACAAACACTAATGAAATTCCTCTATTTGTCGCTTCTCCATTTCAGTTTTATCATGTGATAGAAAGTCTAAATTCTTTACAAGCTGAAGGGCAAACTCATCTAATCTGCGGCCTATAATGCATCAAACTAAGATTGCTGTAATGACACAAAGCACTGCCATCAAGTTAGCATTTTTAAACATTTTAAACGCTCACTTAAAAAAAAAAATTCTAATCAATGACTTAATAAACACAAAGAATCTGGATTTAATGTTTCTAAATGAAACATGGCTAGAAGACAGCTGCAGTGAAACATTCCTCAATTCACTTTCATTAATGTCTGCAGGATTGTCAGGAGAGGTGGAGGTGTAGCTGCTCTATTTAAAGATGTCTACCAATGCAAGCAAGTGTCATTTGGTCAGTAATTGTCTTTTGAATATCTAGATATTTTGTTGAAAGGTGCTCCACACATTCTGTTTATCATTATTTACAGGCCTCCAAAATAATCTCCAGCCTTTGTTGAAGAGGTCACAGAAATGTTATCAATGATTTCCCAAGAGTTTAACTGTTTTACTATTGCAGGGGATTTTAATATTCACATAGATCATGCAGGAAACAAAACTACAAAATAAATTATAATGGTTTTAAACACTTTTGTTTTGACCTTATTTAGCATGTGCATGGACCCACACACAAAGGTGGACACACTCTGGATCTAATCATCAGTAGGGGTCTAAACATTTCATCCATTGTTATTAAGGATGTAGCACTATCTGATCACTTCTGTATTTTCTTTGATATTTTGATCTCTGCTACCAATGTATCTAGATCTGTCTCTGTCAGAAAGAGATGCATTAACCAAAACACTAGTGTGGTATTTATGGAGGCTATATCTTTATCACCAAGCATTTCTGCAGAGTCTGTTGATATTCTCCTTGATTCCTTCGACTCAAAAATTAAGAATGTTATTGATGACATTGCTCCAATAATAGTCAGCTTGGAGAAAATCAGCAGCAGTATAGAGTATGAAAAGAAAATGCAGAAAAGCTGAGCGGATGTGGCAGAAGACGAAACTTAGAACTTGGAACTGTGGTTCAGAGGTTCTTCTCAAACCTTATAAATAGTAACTTAAACAACACTCGCACTCTTTTTGCCACTGTTGAGAGACTGAAAAACCCCCCAAGTCAGATTCCCAGTGAAATGCTCTCAGACAGCAAATGCAATGAGTTTGTTTCCTTTTTTTTCTGAGAAGACCATTAATATCAGGAACAGGATCAGCACATCCTCAAGTTATGCAGAGGTCAGACAGATTCGTCCGCAATATCAAAAAGATACTATGTCTATTTCTGAAGCAATTGATAGCAAAATTTTGGACGAAATAGTGCAGCACCTAAAATCGTCAACCTGCTATCTTTACACACTTCCCACATCTTTTTTTCAAAATTGTGCTAAACTGTTTAGAAACAGATGTCTTAAAAGTGATCTAAACGCCTCACTTCTTTCTGGGACTTTTCCAGACTCCCTGAAAATTGCAGTTGTTAAGCCCCTTCTGAAAAAGAGCAAACTTTATAACACTTTTGCAATTATAGACCAATATCAAATATTCCAAATATCAAATATTGTTTTTATAGGCAAAATAATAGAAAAGACAGTTTTTAATCATCTGAACAAATACTTAAACTCTAATGGATACCTGGACAATTTTCACTGTCTGACACTGTCGATCATAACATACTTCTACAGAGACTGGCAAAAAAGGGTCAGGCTCTTTGGGATGGTACTCAAATGGTTCAGGTCATACTTAGAAGGGAGAGGTTATTATGTGAGTCTAGGAGAGCATAAGTCTAATGGATGTCAATGATGACTACAGCCCCACTGACTCCCTCTGTCAATGTGTTGATGAAATTAACATTGAGATATGCCAGAACTTTCTTTAGTTAAACAAGGAAGTCATTGCATTTGGAAACAAAGATGAAGTCTTCAAGGTGAATGCATACCTTGACTCTAGGGGTCAAACAACTAAAAATCAAGTCAGGAATCTTGCTGTGATTCTAGAGACAGACCTTAGTTTCAGTAGTCATGTCAGAGCAGTAACTAAATCAGCACACTATCATTTAAAAATCATTGCAAGAATTAGATGTTTTGTTTCCAGTCAAGACGTGGAGAAACTTGTTCATGCCTTTATCACCAGCAGGTGGACTACTGTAATGGGCTCCTCACCGGCCTTCACAAAAAAGACTATTAGACAGCTGCAGCTCATCCAGAACACTGCAGGATTCTGACTAGAACCAGAAAATCTGAGCATATCACACCAGTCCTCAG